>NC_071269.1:22585574-22603074 GCF_023375685.1 Ictalurus furcatus
CACTGTTTTCAGTTTCCGAGGGTTTTTCTTCTGCCTCAGTGTATATTTTTGTTTGTTTCTTAAAACGTTACGTTCACTACTTTTGCCACAAATTGAATCCCATAGTCAAGTTACTGAAAAAAAACTGTGAAGCACTTTCCCGTGTCACAAAACGTCAAGTCACATCCAGCTTCACTTCTGATCGGTACTGTATAAAGCAGTGGTTTTCAAAGTGGGTGCTGCGGTCCCCTTGGGGGCCACCAGGGGGCGCCCGGGGGGCCTCGACAATTTGGTGTGAATAATAGATAAATATATGTTTTCTCTTTCTCACTTTCAGACAACCACACACACACACACACACACACACACACACACACACACAATCAATTCCTAATGTAATATAATGTAAAGATGTAAGACGATATTATTAATAAAAAAAGGGGGATATATTCAGAAGTCTGTGCTTTTAATGTGTTTTAAAGACATCTTGCAAAAGAGGGGCCTCGGTCAATTGTTAATGCCATTTGGGGGGGCCTTGCCCTGGAAAAGTTTGGGGACCCATGGTATAAAGCGCTAACACTGGAGACTCCTTCCAAAACTGCTAAATACACATCTCCTTCACCTTATCAATGATTCAAAACCTGTAAGTGTTTTAAAATATAGTTCATAAAAATGTAATGGACTAAATCCATAGCTGAGCCAAAGGGAGAAATAAATAATTCATGATCTTTGAGATTTGTCACATGTACATACTTGGACGATCTAAGTAAAAGAATGTAAGGGCTGAAAAGTCATGGAAATGTATTGAAGAGCATTAGATTAATATTTAAATACCCTGAGGTACAAGTCCAAACCTTTCTGAAAGTATAATTATTCACATTCAGTGATTGCGCTTTGGCTTACAGTCCATCAAGAAAGACATTACAAAGTATAATTAGCAGTTAAAAGCTGCTAATGGACACTTACAGTACACGGCGGCTGCATCCACGGCTCTCCATCGATCTGCATGGGCAGGGCCTTGGTTGTCCTGTTAGTCAGCAATACAAGCAATTTATAAAACACAATTATACTGAATGCAGCAAATTATAGAACTAACCATGTTGGTACAGCAGTAGTGATTCGTTTCGTGAGTCTCCGAGTGAGATCTGTGCCATGTAACCTTAATCTGGGATTTTATTACAGTGTTTTATAAAAACGACTTAATGCTGATGGTAAATTATTACAGTCCCCTCCGGAACTATTGGAACGGCAAGGCCGGTTCGTTCGATTTTGCTGTAATGTAGACTGAAGACATTTGGGTGTGAGATCAAAAGATGAATATGAGAAGGGAGCTTAGAATTTCCAGCTTTTATTTCCTGGTATTTCTAATGTAGAGCTGTTCATCATCATAGAACATAGCACATGTTGTATCAGACCACCCGATTTGTACGCGCAAAAATATTGGAACATGTGACTGACAGGTGTTTCTTGTTACCCAGGTGTGTCCTGTTAGATTGATTGTTTAAACAATAAATAGCTCTGAATATCTACTCTTGGTTTTAGCCTTCAGTTTCACCTGTGAAGACTGCATTTGTTGTTAAAAAAAAAAAAAAAAAAAAGGATAAACCATCATGTAGATCAGAGAGCTGTCTATGGGAGAAAAGCAAGCCATTTTGAAGCTGAGAAAAGAGGGAAAATCAATCAGAGACACTGCACAAACACTGGGCATGGCCAATAACGACAATTTGGAATGCGCAACCAAATATTAAGTGTTATTTTAGTTTACTTCAAGTCTTATCTGTTCCTATGCTTTTGTTCACCTAAAAATTGGATGGTCTGATACAAAAAGGTTGTATGTTTTATGTTGTTTATCACATCTAGATGTACATACCAGGAAATAAAAGCTGAAATTCTAAACCCTCGTTTCATATCCATCCTTTGATCTCAAACCCAAATGTCTTTGGTGTACAGCACAAACAATTGAATTGACCTCGCCGTCCCAATGGTTTTGGAGGGGACTGTATATGCTTATACTATCATTTAATATTATATCAGTGATATATCCTATTGGCTGGTCGTGCACGAGTTGAAATAATGTCTTGAATCTAATAAAGTTTAATACAACAAAAAATTTTTAAATATAAAATAATACTTTTTGATCAGTTTAAATCAATGTTTTAGCAGTTGCACTGCGGTTCTGAGTGTAAAAAGTTCAGGATTTTAAAAAACTGCTGTAAATCCTCAGTGTTATGAGACTCTTAACCATGTTCTACGCATGACATAAGAGCAGCGCCATCTTAAGTGTGAACTGACGACTATTCGGTGTATGCAAATGAAAAGGGGGGGGGTTGGGGTTACGAGCCGGACAAACCTGCAGGGGGTCGACATCCTGGACATGTCACAGCATGTCGCCCAATTTGTTTGTTTTGAACATGAACATTAAAAATCTGCTTTCTTGCTCAGGATGCTTATACACCATACAAAGCAGTAAAACACGGAATTAAAATAGATTCACATCACAGTAAGTTCCGCCATTTTGGAATTGTGGAGTCACATGACGATCATGTCGATGCTTACTGTCGCATCAGTGCTCACTGAATGGGCTCATTTCATTGACTTAATGATTATTTGCACTGCATCGTCCTGAAGCCAACACGTACTGCACGAAAATATATCTGCACTACAGCAGTTACTTTTGTAATGTACATATTTAAACATTCTATGCATATAGACGGTCTATGTTTTAATGTATGTAACATGTCTTAATGGCGAACTGCGCACTGAAGAGCCATCGTTTCACACTGAGGACGGCTGAGGGACTCGTACACGACTATTACAAAAGGTGAAAACATTCACTGATGCTCAAGAAGGCAACACGATACGGTAAGAACCGGGGCATGTGGGGTGGGGTTTTGGGGGGGGTGTATACTTTCAAACAGGATGATCGGTGTAAATTGACATTATTTTGTTGTCATATGTAGCTTCTGAAGGGCAGGACTAAATGAAAAACAGATCTTTAAACAAAATAATAACAATTTACACCGATCATCCTGTTCAAAAGTTTACACCCCCCTGGCTCTTAATGTATCGTGTTGCCTTCTTGTGCATCAGTGAATGTTTGCACCTTCTGTGATAGTCGTGTACGAGTCCCTCAGTCGTCCTCAGTGTGAAAAGATGGATCTTAAAATCGTATAGTCGCTGTTGGAAAAGGGGACAAATAGGCAGAAGATGCTGGAGAAGTAAAGAATGTGCAGGACCTGGAGGATTTTTCTGAAGAACAGTGGGCAGTTTAACAAGGGACTCGTGAACAACTCCCACAAAACAGCCGTCGATCATCCAGGCAACGACACACGGGATTAAGAATCGAGCGTGTGTAAACGTCTGAACTGGTTCATTTGTGTAAATTCAGTTCTTATTGTGTCTAGTGGACTATATATAAACATCTGTTATGTGAAACAGCGTATTCAGGGCAACACTACATTAAAAACTAAATGGGATTTTTGAGATGGCTGACCTGATGGTGATCTGGGAGGTCTTGGCGAGCCGGACAGCACTCTTGAGGCCCGTGTAGATTTGTCCCATTTCCATCGCTCCCTCCAGTCCCACCACCTCCAGACGCTTATCGCTCATGTCTAAAGACACAAACATTATTGCGTATGTTATCGGATCAGCTAAATACGGCGCTAAATCATTCCTTTTTGGGAATCCAGTTCTACAACCAACACCGAGAACACGTTCTTTTGCTTCACGCATCCGAGATTAAAATGCCGTGTGACAGATTTACTACTCGTCATCTTTTCGACGAGGTTAAGTTTTAGATTTTCAACTGCACCTGAGAAGTTTATTACAACAGAAATGAGCTCGTCTAGATTGATGGAAAAACCAGACACAGAGCACAAATGAACCAAAATAGAAACACAAGTGTATCGATGCAATAATTTCCACTCTATTACATCACAGCACTGTTGAATTCTCCAATCTGATTGGCCAGTCCCTGACAGTAGTCCCAGTACGACGTGTCACTCTTTAGTAAATACAAAATGCCTGCACTGGCAAATTGCTGTGCTATAAGAGGAACAAACCCCATTCATGATTCAATGTTTACTGTAATAATCAACTTTGGTGTGGTAACAGTAACTCCGCTTCACATCTGGCAACATCACGCCATCCTACTGTTGATTATTGTCCCATAACAGCACACCCCCCGGTATTTTATTCCTTCCTTAGCTAACTGGAGCTTACAGTCTTGTTGTCTTGGCAACGACGTGGCCCTGATTTTAAATTCTCAAAATAAAGCATCCTTTACAAGCTGTCTGGGAATAACTCCATGTGTCTGTCTTGATGTTTCTGAGTAGAAACACTGATAAAATACAGTCCCTAAACTAGTCCTACCTTGAGGGCTGACTTTTAGGACTTCAGGATCCACGATAACCTCGGGCAATTCCTGGTTCGCTCGGTCGCTCTTTTTGGCTTCGCCCCACAGGTTAGATCCGCCGTGCATGCTGGGAATGTTGAGGACAGCGATGCCTTCCAGGGAGACGTTACTGAGGTCCAGCTGAATGCCGCAACACTGCACAGGACAGAACCAGTTCCTTAACGAGTTAACTGCTTAATGTCGTGTTTTAAAACCGTGTGTTTAAAGACAAGTTTGCTTTTATTCTCCCTAACCGAAGCACCAAGCTTATGTGTTTAATGGTAACGTTAAGCACCACTATGAAACAAAAGCGTAAGGTGTGTGGACCTGGAACACTGTTAAGTGGAACCAGCTTTTCATTACCCTTAAGGTCCAAATATGTACCTTAAATTATTATTATTTTTTTTTTTTAAAGGTGTGCTATATTCACATTTCCAGGTGAACGACACACACTAACTATAATAATCTAAAAACACAATCATGAATGAGACAAATGTTTAGGAATGACATTTCAATCAAATTCCCTCTCTCGCTAAAGAATTATTTCATTTTCAAGCTGATATAGTGTATTTTCCGATACACGGGTAATTGTTGAATTGAATACTCATTTGACAGCAGCAGATCATTTCCATCTAGTCATTAAAGTGCACCTATTATGGTTTTGAAACGTGTCTAATTTTGTTTTAAAGGTCTCATACGATAGATCTACGTGCATCCGAGGTCAAAAAACACTTTAACGTGCTCATAATTTAAACTGCAGCATTACCTTCCCCACCCCCTCCACCCCCCAGTGTCATAAACGACTCGTGATCCGTTCTAAATGATTCGTTCGAAACTCCTCCTTTCAGACAGCATAATCTGCTCCGATTGGTCAGATGTCCCAGGAAACGCCCACTACCGTAACTAGTATCAGCTCTGTCTGTTCACGAGCGGCCGATGAAGACCAGAGGCGGGGCTTTTTGTTACAAACCTACGTAGGTCAGTACAGGAAGTAAAGTCTGGAATCACTAACGAGTCGTTTCTGCTGTTCAGAATCGGTTCCTTCTTTCGGGAGTCGATAACCCCGTTTGTCGCGCGCTTCGATTTGTGAAACTTTGCAGACGTTTTTACATTCACTAACAGCTCTATAACACACTACATGAAAGGTCATATATGTAAAAACCATAATAGGTGCACTTTAAAGAGGAATTTAGCTTTGAAGCTTTTAGCATTTGTGTCATGTTTCATAAGATTTATCTTTCAATCTTACCTCTATGGTGAGGCACTCCTTGAGTTTTTTACAGGAAGCTGAGATCGTCTCCGACGTGGCAAACTCAAAATACCAGAGCTTGTTCTTCATTCTGAATTCAAAACAGTAAGATTTACATAACGTCACGCAGTTCACACTCTAACAACATTCAGTGTTTACACGTGCCATGCTGCACCCATGCTACCTGAGACATTAAAGCGTAAACGTGACATTTTGGTGAATTGACCAGAGCTTAATATATTGATTTCGAAGCATTCAGTAGTTCAGCTGCAAAGGTTCTGCTTCAGTTTGTGAATACATGAAGCATGAATAATTCATTTCCATGTCGTGACACCTAAATAGCTTCCTCTCCTGATGATATTAAAGGAAATAAACATTAACGGTGCAACGCAAAAAGAATACAACACTTTAGGACGTGCTGTTACAGGAAAATAATCAACAACGCGGGTTGAGTGATGCAGCTAGTTTATTGTTACCACCCTGAAGTTTTTTCCATCGTTTTTCTATAACAGCACGTCTCAAAGTTTTTTTATTCCTCTTATAACACAGGAATTTGCCAACGCTAGCTATTAAAAAAATATATATATATGCAAGAAAATTAACAGGCAACTTTAAGTTTCGTGTGTCAAGAAGTCTAAAGTTACAGCTGACACCGGAGACTCCTTCCAAAAATGTTACGAGATCATCGACATAATAATATAATACAATACAATACCAGATACAAGTCTCTGTGAATGTGTTGTTGCTATAGAAACGATCACGTATCAGAACAAGTACATTATTATAATGCGATCTCGAGCTCTGTCGAAAGTGCTGTGGTAATCTATGATATACGTACTATCGTTCACGTGAAAGGCAATCGAACAGAATTATAATAATCTCCCACCTGCTGTTGAATTTCCGCGGATGTTTTTCACGCATGGTATGAAACCGGTGAGCGATTGACGCGTCCTGCAAAAACAAACACGATCATATTACATCAGATAAATAAACGAGCGTCCGAGGAAGTTCTGACTATAAAATACTAAATGCTGGCTGGTGGTTCAGTTCGACCATTTTTGAGAAATGCATGTAAATAAGATTAGATTACTATTATTATTATTATTATTATTATTGCAACACCAAGAATAAACACTAGTGTAAGCGTACAAAGTCACATCGTCGTATTAACGTGTCGTCAGTAATAATATTGTGTGTGTGATGAATAATGTAGTGTAGTATATGGACAATTTCAGGCACATGATCTAAAATATACTCTTACTATACTCTTAAAGGTCTCGGATTTGCCAGCTGATGAGTGATGAGGAATTGATTATTATTATTATTATTATTATTATTATTTTAAATCTCTCTCACCACTCCGATGGAGAAGTAGTTGTTGATGATCTCATAAGGCACAGGGTCTCCTTGCTCCTGACTGTCCTCCGTCACCACCTCTACGCTCCAGCGGTCCATCAGTACCGGCGTGCTGGCCTCCAGATCCTTCAGGATACGGCTCAGGTCCACGCCATCATAACCTGCACGCACACACTCACATGTTATTCAAACTGCCGTACTGTACAGGCTAGAGGTCGTCCGATAATCCACGGTGATAGTTTCCCCCAGTTGCGGGAGCAGTATTATACGGTATGAGAACGGCCTCGAGCTCACTGACAAACTTTCTTGTGTTATTTGAAGCATTTTTTGATTAATTTTGGATGTCTCTATTTTTATTTGTTGTGTTACTTTTTGGTTCAGTCTGGATGTATATCTTTTATTTTTAGGACGGACAATATGCGAATCGGGACGTACCAACTGTATTGGACATGAAAAACCGAACGCGGTATGATGTCATCGCATCGAAGAAATTAGGCCGCGGTCCCTCGGATATTCCGAAATTTTAAACGAGGAACCAAAGTCTCCTCTTTGAAAACACTCTGTCCAAATAATTCTGACTGTACACATCCCAAAGCTTTACATTTACATGCGATTTCAGTTCAAATGAATTCGGTTCGATCTGATTTGCATAGCGCCTTCAACAGAAGACGCGGTCACGGTGCAGCTTTACTGGAAATCTGGCTGTAGATTCAGATCCCTCATGGACTTGCAACTTGTAAGGCTGAGACTTGGCATAAAATATCCAGAAGCAACTTAATAACATCATTTATACAGCAGAGGAGATAAGCATGTATTTGGAAAATCCAACCGCTATGAGAATATGTGCTGAAATGAAGTACATGACGAGCAAATCTAAACAACGACATCACTGAAAACATGTTCTTACCTCCCCCCCATCGCAGACACCGCGCGAGGTCATTTCCTGTGCCGAGAGGAAGCACGGCCACTGGGGGACGCACTGTCAGGTTGGCCTTATCTATAAGAGGGTGAGAGAAATGACGAGTCGGTGATGAATCAGAATTAAAGCAGAACATTTTCTGCTGCACTTTAACGGTGATTATCTGGATATTCAGCGCTTTTCTTCTGATTTTTGTAAGATTGGATGATTATAATAATTTGAAGAGAAATCATCAAGTAATTACAGACTGAAAAAATCCGTAAAAGTGCTCTCTCCTCTCAATCATGGCTGTAAGAGGTCTGGCACTACAAGAATAGCCACTGTATCTTTAAACCTTTCACAATGTCTTCTGATGTCCCTTATATCAAACAGTCCATGAGTAACACTTTACTTTTCCCCATGTTATTCACTGCTGATTGGTCAAAAATTTATTTACACCACCACCGAATAACACACAATACGAATACAAACTGACTATCTGAGTGCGCCATCTAGTGTCCAGCAAAGGTTTATTTGTCGTCATATTCACTATGAAAGATTACAACAACAACAACAAAAACGTTTAATTCTAACCTATGGCGTCGAGGATCCAGCCCACAGTCCCGTCACCTCCACATACTAATATTCTGTAGTCCTGAAGATCCTTGAAGAAGCTCAACCTGGTGAGGGGGGAAGAAAAAAAAGAAGAAAAAAAAAGACAGTCAGTTTTTATTCATTTATTGATTTCAGATTCAGTCGAGCCAATTTTATTTACTACACACAAAATCAAAAGTGTGTATCGAATAGCTTTCACAGCTGGGGAAATACAGCAACGGACTCGCCGTGAAAATAAAGTAAAAGTTCAAGGAGAGACCATCACTTCCCTGCTGGGAAAAAAAAAACAAGAGAAACCATCACGGTTTCCAGTACAAATACTATTTAAAGTTACAAACCATCAGCTGTTAACCGTTAAAACCATTACTATTAACATTATTTGTCCTTAAGGGTATACAATAGACATAAAACAACGAATTACCAGTAGAGAACCACACTGACCATTAGAGCTTCCATTAACACCAATACAATTCCCATTATAACCATTACAAATTCTACAAGGGTTTCTATTGTTTTTTTTTTTTTGGTTTGTTTTCCACAGGGCTGGAACATTCTATTGGAAACAGTTCAATCTAGAACCCTATATAGGTGTTATGCAGAACCAGAATGTTTTTCTATCAGAGATGGTTCCAAATAGAACCGAAGCAAAGACTCCAAAAACAACAAACGTGACGTGCACTAGATTGGGGCTAAATCTAGTGCTGCGCTCAGTCCGGATCCGCTCCGGATCCGTATAGCAGAGGTAGCCTTGGTGTCTTTTTGCACAATGTTCCTGTACAGGAACTGAACCTGCTCCAAAACAGATTTAGAACCAGACCATATTAACAAAGAAATTGCATCTGGCCTTAAACTTGCTCAGATCCGAATGTTATTTTTTTTTATATCTGGCCCAGATGTGGCACAGATCCGGTTCATGAGTGGTTCAAACTCAATATGGATATAATACTGTCCCCGTAGCTACCTCATACAAAATCATTCATGAAACCAAACAGTCAGAAGTTAATCCAATCTCCTGACTGGTTGGAACACAAACCTGCAGCCACACCAGTTCTTTAAGCATTCTACTGTGTGTTTATTGTTCTTTGTAGCGAACATCTCACACACTTGTGTATTTGCACGTTCTGATTGGTGCGCTTCATTTCGTCACTGCATTCGGTGTTCACATGAAAGTGGATGGATCTTGCAAAAACGCCACCACTGAGAATTTAAGAGATGAGTTTTAACGAAAGACTCCAAAATGTACAGCACATGGTGACTCAACAATGACTGAATTAGCTCGTTGGGTTCGTTTTTTACTTTTTTTTTTAATCTCGGCCACAGGAAAACATGGAGTGAGATGTTTTGTTCTGCGTCAGTGTGCTGTATATCTGCCACCACTTGCACTTCCTTCTGCATTTCTAGCGGTTCCTCTTCACTAAAGCCTGCAGTAGTAATCTGCCTGCGTCTGCACTTTAACTCGCCGTACCTTCACTGGCAGCTCACGTAAAAGCCTTTTGATTTTGCTCCTGCGTTACCGTTATATAATACCAGGAACTGAAGTTCCTGGTTCCCTTTCAGTAACAAAGCATAAGCTTTGCAGACGGTTTGTCAGAAATGATGTAGGTCACCATGTCAGGAAGGAATATACAATACACGAGCAACACGCGTACTGTAGAAGAACGAATGGAAGAATCAGCTCTAGAATCACGAGTAAAAAAAAAAAGTTACTTTTTACGCCTTGCGTTTTTATTTAGACCTTCTACGTACTCTCTTTCAAATCTCACAGGTTTCTTCTTTCGTCATCCAGCCAATAACTGAATAACATAAAGAATCGTGCCAATTTATCATCAGTCATCACCTTCTCATGCTACGCAATGTATTTAGCGCTACTGCTATCCGTATATGTAAGCCACTGGACTGCAGTCTGGAACGTGAAGACGATATGCCCCTGGCCCTACCTCAGGAAAAATGTTCCAATATGCTGGACTAAGCAAACACTCGTATAAAAGAATAAACTCCTTCGCCTCCCTAGATGTGTTGCCAGTTTGCTAACGTTAACTAGCTATATTTAACTACAGTACTTTAGCCTGTTTGCGTCGCTAATGCCAGGTTAGACTAGCATCAATTTCAGTAGCTAACAGGTTCCTTCTAACTGTAAATAGATTTAGAGAAGTATAAGCGTTAGATAAGTAATAAAAGTTACTTTTCACACGTAAACATCACATCAACTTAATTTCATCAGTTTTAAACATTGGCTTTTTAATAATTTAGCACTATACGTTTAAAAGTAACAACTTTTTGACTTTTTTTGGGCTGAAAAACAGACAAAAAATATTACAGTTCCTCTCAATGATAAAACTCTCGTATCCTGAGAGTTGTAAATGAATACTGGAAGTTTCTAAAATTATTTTTACCTATGCATCCATATGTCTGATGTCTGCATTATATATATATATATATATATATATATATATATATATATATATATATATATATATATATATATATATATACGCGCACACACATACACACTCACACATACACACAGTATATTGGTATCTTCACACAATTGGACCATATGAATTCATTTCTAGAACATTTCCATCAATAATATTAAGGTGTACATTAATAAAACGTAAGCTTTAATAACAGACTGGCGTCTTTCCTTTAATCCACAGGCAAATAAGACTAAATACAACAAACAGCAGCACAACACACATGACATCACAAAGACGTGTAAAATCAGAGATGGTTATCTGGACGGGATGATCAGACTGCCCCTGAATTTAACTGAGAAACATTAGATAGTTCAGGTGGGAAATCCCTCCAGGAAGAAGGAAGAAAAACAGACATTAGACCTATTTAGACTGGATAATTTTTTTCAAGATCAAAATCTGTAATCAATTTGCATGTCTTATGTAAATTAACACGGGGCAAGCACACAAGCACGATTCTCCTATGAACCAGGATGTGTGTGTGTGAGACCCATGATGACATGTTCACATTACTGAATCAAGAATTTATTTATAGAACATTATTTATACTGGCTGTAACTGTCGAGATCTGTTTTCATACTGTGTGTATATATTAATAGCAACTAATTAAGAGACTCGTCTAGAGGATACGTCATTGACAGCGTTCTACAAGCCAAGCGCAATAACTAATAGAATTTGTTGTTTTTTTTAAATCAGCTTTACTATGGTACAGAAGTGTTATGGCATGTGTCTATCATCTAAGAAGGCTATAGTTTGATAAAACAAGTGATAATAGTCAAGTTTTCAACTATAATTTAGCCCAAGTAATATGGAAGGAGGTGTGGAAATCGGGTTATTTCTCATCAAGGATGCGTTTGTTTTTACGTACGGACGAGAACACCACCTCTTATGGAGAAAAAGTCTTACCCTGGTCCTGGTCCACCATTGGAGAGGTTATAAACCTGTCGAGGGTTTAACAAGTACTGGAATTTGCGCAGAACTCTATAAGACAAAGAAAGAAAAATCAAACAACCTTAAACATTTCACTGAAAAACAGCAGTGTAGTCTATCAGATGTTATCGATAAAATGTGCTCTTTATGAGCGGTGTAAAAGAGATGTGCTCAAGTTAAGAAGAGATAGAACATTAATACGTCAATGCAAATTAAATCATTCGGCTGTGTGATTAAAGATTTCGGAAAATGCGGTTGCGTCTTTCTTTTCTTTTTTTTTTTTAAATCCGTGAAGTTGAATGCAAAATCTTTACGAGAAAGAAAAATACACAAAAAAAAACCTAGGACGCACTTTCTTAAGTTCCCACGGGCCAATTGTGTGCGAGCCAAAATAGCCAAAAACAAACAAACAAACAAACAAACAAGCAAAAAAAAAAACCCCAGCCAATTTTCATTTCAAAGAGCAAAACCGGCGTCTCGTTTCTAGACCGTATTTGTAAGACGTTTCTCGAGTTGCACCTTTGCTGTTCCGCTTGACAGCTGACCACAAAGCAAAATGAAAATGAACTGGTGAAAGCGATAGCGCGCTCAAAAGGAAATTTACATCGACATTTCACATTTACATTTTCCGCTCGTCAGCCGAGACACGTTTGGCGTCTCGAGTTTGCTTCATTAGTTTGGCGCTGGAGCCACGAGGTTAACAAACACTTAACGACCACTTCAATAGGAATACTTCTGCACCCTACAGCAACGCGATACGACGAGTAATACGACGAGTCTTCGGGTTAACGTTCACGTCAAACGTCAGAATGCGGAACAAATGTGTGATCTCGTCGACTTTGACTTTGGCATGGTTGCTGGTGCCAGACAGGCTGGTTTGAGAGTTTCAGAAACTGCTGATCTCCTGGGATTCATGCAAGCAGTCTCTAAAGTTTAAATAGCGTGAAGAACTAAAAACAGTGAGCGGCAGTTCTGTGGGAGGAAACGCCGTGTTGATGAGTGAGGTCAGATGAGAACCTTGAGGTGGATGGGCTACGACAGCATGAGCAAACAGTTCGTTTTTTCAGCCACATGATTGGCTGATTGGATAAAGTGGCATGAATGAGAAAGTGTACAGGTGTTCCTATGAAAGTGGCAGGTGAGTGTATCGCCTCCAGTGCGGTGCAGATTTACTCATAACAGTGTCTCGTATAGTGTTAGAAAGCAAAGTCGTTTTGAGATACCGAACAACTCCAAAAAGGCATCCGAGATGAGCGTGTGATGATGTCATACAGCACAGCAGTACAGTGCTAAACTGGTGGATTCCGATCCTTGCTAGCTACTTTAACATTGTAGCTCCTGTGCAGAACTGAAGAAACAAACACAAGGCGAGGGGACACACCCTGGACGGGCTGGGGCACATTCACACCTCCGTTCACACCCCCATTCACACACTATGGACAATCTGGAAATGCCATTCGATCTACAGCGGATGTCTTTGGACTGGTGGAGGAAACCAGACTACCCAGAGGAAACCCCTGAAGCACGGGGAGAACATGCAAACTCCACGCACACAGGACAGAGGCGGGATTCTAAACCCCAGCCCTAGAGGTGCGAGGCGAACGTGCTAACCACTAAGCCACCGTGCCCGCGACTACACACAGTACGAATTGTTTAAATACTTTCAGCATGTAATGCGAGTGAAAGTCATTTAAGAAGAATGTATTGGAAGTGGTCTCACCTCTCACCCTGTTTGCCTCCACTTTTAGGGTTCACAAACACCAGAAGAGGATGAGTGTTAGGAATTGGAACGACCTGTGTAAAGACAACAAAACACTCAGTGTACATACATACCGTACAGGACGTTTTTATTCAGTCTCAAAATCCAAGCATCCAATTCCACAGTATTGTAGAATTCTCGAATCTGATTGGTCAGAAGGTGTTGATGAATTTTCTATAGCGGTGTTTCTGATCGTAGTTCCAGCTACACGGTTTACAGTAACGTGCTCGTTGTAATATGTTATCCTTTCTGTAGTAACAGCTCATTCAACAGGAACTTAAATGAAGACACTTCATTAAAAAAAAAAAAAAAAACGATTTAAAAAATATATAACTGTTCATATGGTTGATTTTCCTGTGAGGAGATGTTTAATTGACGTTTACGGAAGGAGTCTCCAGTGTCAGCATTTAGTAACTGACTTCTCTGTTTGATAAATAAATGGTTAGGGTTGACAAATTGCTGTGGTATAAAAGGGAGAAAAAAGGTAGTGGTGGCTCAGTGGTTAAAAGCTTTGGGTTACTGATCAGAAGGTCAGGAGTTCAAGCCCCAGCACTGCCAAGCTACCACCGCTGGGCCCTTGAGCAAGGCCCTTAACCCTCAACTGCTCAGTTGTATAAATGAGAGAAATAAGAGAATAAGAGAAATACGCTCTGGATAAGAGCGTCTGCCAAAATGCCGTGAGTGTAAAAAACCACTTCAGAACATGGTGTTATAGAAAAATATTCAACTTCAGAGTAGAAACGCAGCTTTGTGTCGATTATTAATATATAATACATAACAGCAAGCCTCTAAGTGTTTCATTCCTTAGATATACTTTAACCCAAGGTCAAGTGAGCTCAGGAATGTTCAGGAGTAGTAAGCGTAAGCAGGTGAAGAGTAATGAAGTGTAATCTCACCTGCAGTACCTGTCCATCAGGTGTAGTGTTGTACTCCGAGTCGTCCGACGCGCCGTTCTTCACACAGTTTTGCCTCTCCTAAAGAACAGAAAGAGTGCCCTCCTCGCTTAATCCACTGCAAAACTGAAGCATATTTTATCTACCAAAATAAATAGTTTCCAAGATGAAAAACAACTAGTCTGCAACAAGACAGCAATTCAAAACAACTCAGAGGAGCTTTGACGTAAAATGATTAAAAGAATATATATGTATGTAGACATCTGTGGCGTCTACCTTAATGACTGGGTAAATGGCCCACGGTGGTAAAATGTGGTCTTTCAGTGGGCCAAGGCCACACTCTGAAGGCTCCTGGTTCGCACACTCGTTATGGCGCTGGAACAGGAAGTGACAACAACAACAACAAATCAGCTGCCTGAAAACTTTCCATCACTGTCAAGAAATGGCCTGAAATCATGCTGAGGCATGGCATTCAGTATTTACTATAACTGTTTAGAACTATTTAATATCTGTTTGCGACGGTTTTCTTTGTTCTCACCGTAGCATGGCACCATACACAGCTTTTTCCGTGCACACCCTTAATCTTCTTCTGACACTTTTCACACTTCCCAGACTCACAGTTCCCACTCACCCAGTCGTGGACTGAAACCTGGACACACACACACACACACACACACACAGAAAGTAATAATCACAGCATGCTATAAATATGTAATATTGGATTCCTATCCTAGGGAAAAACAAGGCCAGACGAGCCGTGTTTCGCAGGAATGCAGTCGCCCAATTGAACTTTCCAGAAGTCATTTACATCGCCATGGCAACCACAGCAAACAAAACAGTGGTACTTGAGAATCTCTTATGCTGAATTATTTGCCTTTATTTTCCACATGCTTCTGATGGGATAATTGGTCTGCGTTTTAGGGTTATATCACCAGCTAGATGCACGGATGTCCTGAGAATTTCCCTCCCACGTCCCTTATTTAACAATGCGGTGTCTGTCTGTCTATCACGGAAAATCCCTTTTTCAAAGCCGAGCCCCTGCTTTATTTCATTATGGTTTATTACATTTTGGTTCGACGTTTCAAAATGAGTAATACGATCGTTAGGACAAAAACGATTAAAGCTCTAATGTGCTGCAATACAGGCTAAGGAAAATTATTGTCCTCTTTTAAAAATGTTTCTAATGTCCTCGACTAAACATTTTGGCTAAGAGATGTAGTTTTCTGCCTTCACATTGCACAAAAGATATACATTATATATATATATGTGTGTGTATATATATATATATATATACATATATATATATATATATATATATATATATATATATATATATATATATATATATATATATATATATATATATACATACATACACACACACACACACACACACACACACACACACACACACACACACACACACACACACACACACACAAAGGTTTGTGCACCCCTGACCATCAGACCCATACGTCCCTGTTGAACATCCCATTCCATTCCAGATTTATTCCCACTTCGCTGTTATAATAACCTCCACTCTTCTGGGAAGGCTCTTCACTAGATTTAGGGGCGTGGCTGTGGGGATTTGTGCTCATTCAGACACAAGCGCATTAGTGAGATCAGGCACTGATGTTGGGATGTTCAGGAGGTCTTGGGTGCAGTCAGTGTTCCAGTTCATCCCAAAAGTGTTCACCGGGGTTGGGTTCTGTGCAGGACATTCGAGTTCTTTCACTCCAAACTTGGTAAACCATGTCTTCATGGAGCTGGCTTTGTGCACAGATGCATCGTCACGCTGGAACAGGTTTGAGCGTCTTAGTTCCAGTGAAGGGAAATTGTAACACTACAGCGCACAGAGACGTTTTATGCAACTGTGTGCTTCTAACAGTTTGGGGAAGAACCACATATGGTGTGATGGTCACGTGTCCACAAACATTTGGCCATTTAGTGTGTTATTTAATTCTGGCTAGCATCTTTACTAAGAGGTGGTTACGTTATTTTGCTTGGATTTGTCAGTATTTCCACATAACCACATCCTGATTTGGAAAAGGTCATCAGTAATCCACGCACAATAATTAATCCCCTAGTAAAAAAAATCATCAGCCATGATCTGTCCACCCCTGTTTGACAACAGTTCGTGGCTAGCTTCTACGTTACTGGATATTTCATGCGTTTAAAAGATTCACAATCAATTTTAGTGCCATAATTTATTATACTATAGATAGCTAGTAGTGTGCTGGATGCTAGCGACAGGGTCATAGCAGCATGCTAGTTATGTTAAAAACCTTGCTAACACACAGGAGAAAAATAACAGTAAGGTTACACGTGTGACACAAAAATACTTCATAAACGAATCGGAAGTATTTTTGATTGTATAGAAGGATAATTGATCGTTTTGTCCAGTGGTGTGTAAAAGAGAGCTGGCGCTAGTTAGCGCTAGTTCTCTTCCACCAGAATGCTAGCATGACTATTTATCAACTGAAATGCCAATACTGATCTCATACATATCTTAATACAGTATTTAGTTTTTTTTATTTGGATGCGTTTTAGGTTGCCAAAACGTTTACACGATATATTTTACACGTACAGAAACCGTGTTTCTGCATTGCGATGCTCGAGTGCTGTGTGATTTACCGAAAGCTTTACAGTAGCGAGAGGTTAGAGGAATCTCACCCCAGTGTCCTTCTTGGATTTGACGTAGGTGCGAGTGCACGGAGGTGGATTCCTGTTGGCGCAGCGCCCGTGGACGGTAAACCTGCAGCCTGCGGGACGACAGAGAGCTGATGATGAAATGAACTCTTTATTTATAATAATGAGCTGAAGACCGGCGAGTCTGCGAGATACTGACATGTGCAGCAGAGGCCCTGTTTGCGCAGCCCCAGCAGCATGCTCTGACACACGTTACAGTAAACCGGCCTGTTAAAATGCTTCATCCTCCACAGGTGCTGCCCGTC